>NW_027645770.1:7500-10000 GCF_949357685.1 Gobio gobio
AGTTTATTTTTCTCTTCCTCTTCCACACCCCTTGCACTAAACAGATCCTCATAAAAATTCTTTACTTCTTCTAAAATCTTTTCATTCCCTTCTACAATTTCCCCATTTTTCCCTCTTATTTCTTTTATCGTTTCAGCTTTTCCTTTCTTTTTTTCTAGATCAAAAAAGAACTTTGTACATTTTTCTCCCTCCACCACATATTTAGCTTTGCTTCTTAACCTCGCCCCTTCATATTCTTTTTCTTCTATTTCCTTCAGCTTGTCCTCCATTTCCTTTATCTTTTGTATGTCTTTATTTTCTTTATTTAATTCCATTTCCAAGTTTTCTTTTATTTCCCTCTCTTTGTACCTTTTGCATTTCTGCATTAAACTACAATACTTGATTGAGTATTTCTTAATTAAAAACTTTACGTTCTCCCACCACATTCTCTTATCCTCTTCATACATTCTATTTTCCTTTTCTTTTTCTATAATTTCTTTAACCTTTAAAACATAGTCTTCATTATTTAAAATCTGTGTATTTAAAATCCATACTCCCGGCCCTCTTTGCACTTTATTCCAGTCCAACTTAAAAAATAAAAACTTGTGATCGCTAAAACTTGTGTCCTCATACTTAATCTTTTCTATAAAATTCTCCACATTTCTACTACATAAAACAAAATCAATTCTGGTTTGGCACACAAAACTCCCCACTATTTGCCTCCTTGAAAACTCTTTTTTCTTTTCATTTCTTTCTCTCCACACATCTATCATATTATTTTCTTCCATTAATGCCTTTAATTCTTTTCTCCCTGTATCAGATTTAAAAACCATTCCTTCAGCCATGTCTTGTTTACTAAAAACTGTGTTAAAATCCCCCATCATCACTATTTCTTTATATTCCCGTACAATATTTCTTAAAACAGTAAAAAATTCCTTCTTTTCCTTCTCCTCACCTGGTGCATGTACATTTACTAAAATCAAATCTCTTCCTTCATATTTTGTCTCAACTACCATACATTTCCCTATTTTATCTTTGTATACAATTTTACTCATTTTAAACACATCATCTTTCATTAAAAAAGCCACACCTCTCCCAAACCTCCCATCTCCATTATTATAAAAAATACCTCCATCCCATCTCTTTTTATACTCATTCATTACATTTTCTCTCCAGTTCGTTTCTTGTAGTGCAATTATGTCTTCCCTTTTACATTTTTCTTTTACTTTTTCAAATTTCCTTATATCCATCAATCCCCTTGCATTAAAGGTAACACAACTTAAAACCATTAAAAAGAAGAAGAAAAATAAATACTTATCAATCATTGTTCAACGTTTTCTCCCTCCAGGTTCCTTAGCACATCATATCTGTTCTGTATCCTTTTCATCACCTTTTTTCTTATACTTTCCAAACGTGGTTTTACCTCTGTTACTCTCTTTCTAATTCGTCTTCTCTCCCCTCCGTCATTGTCCATGTTGTCCATCTTTGTTTCTTCCTCACTGTCCGTTTCTTTATTTCGGTCCATCTTTACTTGTCCATCTCTCTCCACGTCATCCTCCACATTGCTAAAACTGCCCAAAGTCGCCATTGCTTGTTCATTGCTATAAAAGTCCTCTTTTCCTCTTTCTCCTTCCTCTAGGTTGCTCGTTTCTCCTTCCATTTCTTTTTGTTGTAGTCCTTCCTCTTGTCCGTCATCCATTTGTTCTTTATCCTCGTTGTTTCCTTCATCCACCTGTTCCTCCCTTCCTCCTTCCTCTTCCTCCTCCTCCACCTGACACTCACATTTATTTAAAACTGCCAGACACTCCGGGCACTTGACAGCATTGCAATCCCGTGCAAAATGTCCCCTTTCCTCGCACTTGTAGCACGTGAAGTTTGGGCAGTCTTTCAACAGGTGGTCTGGGCTCATGCACAGCCTACAAGTCTTCACTTGATGGCTGTGCATCACTCGAAAGTGCTGTAGCCCTTCGGTTGTCTCTAGCCTTGTGCTATAGGGCAATGATGCCACTTCTTTGGGGAACCTCACCTTTACAAATCTTGTTCCGTCTTCAATGTCAGTGCCCGGGTAGTGCCTTCTTTTCACTTTTGTGATGGGATCAACTCCCCATCCCTCCAATTTGTCTAAAATTTCTTTGTCATCTAGGTAGACGGGCAGATGCATGAATGAGACAACATAATCTCTGTTTTGCAGGTTCTTCACTTCACAAATCACTCCTTTTACTCGCAGCCCTTCCATCAGTTTATCACACATTTCTTCTTTTTCCATCGTTAATTCATATTCTTTCCCTTGTCTTGGTCTTAGTGCCAAAATTTTGCCATGTCCACATTGTTCTGTTACAGCTTTAATAATGTCCTCTGCTCTCACCTCAATCACATTCTCCACATTCACGATCACTGTAGCCTCTTTCAAATATTTCCTTTCAACAAACTTTTCTTTACCTTCTTGGTTCTTTCCATTTCCAGCTCGTAGTCGTTTATCCAGTCCAGTTTCGTTTACCTTGTGTGTTCCTCCTGCCAGTCC
>NW_027645770.1:25000-27500 GCF_949357685.1 Gobio gobio
AAATAGACTCTGTAAAAACCACTTTATGTCTTATAAAGTACTCCAAACATTCCAGTTTTGTTTCCACACATCTCCCTCTCATGTTTCGCCATATACACTCTTCTTTTAAATCTTTGAATTTCTCCACCCAGTACTTATTTACAATTGGCTCTTTAAAAACACCATCTCTAAAAACACAATAAAACATTTTTACAGTGCATTCTTTAAAATCATACAGTTTTTCCCCAAGTTTCACATAAATGTTTTTCTCTGTTTTCTCTTCTTCCATAGTCTCTATTCTTTTAATCCACTCTTCTGGTATTGCTTTCTTAATGATTTCATATTTATTTGTTAATTCTTGTTTCCTGTACTCTTCTTTTGCCATTTCCATTGTATCCACAATATATTGTATCGGTAAAAACCCCTCTTTAAACTCATACAGAACATCTCTTACTCTTGTTATCCCCACATCCATCCATTTCTTAAAAAAGATTTCTTTCTCTTGTTTTAAAATGTTGTTATTTAAGAACAGAGGTTGATTTAAAATGTTTTCTCTCCCTTGTGGATTGTACACAACTTTCGTTAAAATTTTTCCCCATGCACTTAAAATTTCCCTATAAAACTCAGGTAGTCCTTCCGTCATCCAAATTTTTGTTTTCATCCATAAAATTCCATCTCCCATGTTAAAATCCCCACATTTGTTTAAAAAGTATTTCATTGTTTTTTTCCACTCAGTTCTGTTCTCTTCTTGTAAATATTTCTTAACTACTTTTACTCTCAACGCTTTTTTCCTCTCCACCACATCCATTAACCCTAAACCCCCCTTCTCTACTGCCCCTAAAATCGTGTTGTGTGCAATCCTTGCTGGTTTCCCCTCCCATAAAAAGTCAAGAAAACATTTCTTCAACCTCTTTTCTGTCCACAACGGCATCTCAGATACATATAAAATATACCAAATCTTAGAAACCATTAAAACATTCAATATTAAAACCTTCCCCTTCAAATTAAGTGTCCTCAATTTCCAAAAATTTAACCTCCTCTCTATATCTGTCACCAGTTCCTCCCACATTTCATCTCTTACTTTCTTCTCATTCTTCCCCATTAAAACTCCTAAAATCCTAATTTCTTCCACTTCTTTAAAATTAAAACAATCCCTTAAAACCATAGCTTTACCAAATCTCATATACACCGTTTTATCTTCATTTACTTTACTACCAGACCCACTACAATATTCTTTCACCACATTCATAACTTCCCACACACTTTCTTTCCCTTTTACAATTATTGTTGTGTCGTCTGCATATTGAAACACTTTCCCTTCCGCCTGCCTTTCCTCAATTTCTATCCCTATTATTCCTTCATCTTGTTTTATCGCTAACCCTAATGGTTCAGACACAAGTGAGTAAAGTAAAGCTGAAAGTGGACAGCCCTGTCTAATTGATCTGGTGGTTTTAAAACAATCTGTTAAAAACCCATTACATTTTATTTTTGTTAAAGCACCCTTATATAAAATCTCAATCCATTTAATAAAATTCTCTCCAAAACCAAAACTCCTTAAAACCTGAAATAAATACCCGTGCTCAACCCTATCAAAAGCTTTTTCAAAATCCACACTGATTACATACCCATCCTCATTTTCCTCCTTCATGTACCATATAGTGTCTCTTATGCTCATTGTTATGTCCGCTATATCCCTTCCTTTAACTCCGTATGCCTGATTTGTTCTGATTACACTTGGCATTACCTCCTTCAACCTGTTTGCTAAAACTTTTGCTAAAATCTTAAAATCCGTGTTCAACATTGTTATCGGTCTATAGTTTTTTAAGTCTACTTTTTCTCCTTTCCTTTTATAAATCAGTTTCATTAACCCCATCCTTGTTCTTTCATTAATTTCTTCTTTTTCAAATATTTCTTTAAAAACCTCATTTAAAATCTTTGTTAAAACTCCTTTAAAACATACATAAAACTCAGTTCCCAAACCATCTATTCCTGGACTTTTCTTTGTATTTAGTTGATTTATCGCTCTTTCAATCTCCTCTTCTCTGATTTCTAGGTCACACTCTATTTTATCTTCCTCACTCACTTTAGCTTTTATCAGATTCAAAAGTTTATTTTTCTCTTCCTCTTCCACACCCCTTGCACTAAACAGATCCTCATAAAAATTCTTTACTTCTTCTAAAATCTTTTCATTCCCTTCTACAATTTCCCCATTTTTCCCTCTTATTTCTTTTATCGTTTCAGCTTTTCCTTTCTTTTTTTCTAGATCAAAAAAGAACTTTGTACATTTTTCTCCCTCCACCACATATTTAGCTTTGCTTCTTAACCTCGCCCCTTCATATTCTTTTTCTTCTATTTCCTTCAGCTTGTCCTCCATTTCCTTTATCTTTTGTATGTCTTTATTTTCTTTATTTAATTCCATTTCCAAGTTTTCTTTTATTTCCCTCTCTTTGTACCTTTTGCATTTCTGCATTAAACTACAATACTTGATTGAGTATTTCTTAATTAAAAACTTTACGTTCTC
>NW_027645770.1:45000-48307 GCF_949357685.1 Gobio gobio
TTGTATTTAGTTGATTTATCGCTCTTTCAATCTCCTCTTCTCTGATTTCTAGGTCACACTCTATTTTATCTTCCTCACTCACTTTAGCTTTTATCAGATTCAAAAGTTTATTTTTCTCTTCCTCTTCCACACCCCTTGCACTAAACAGATCCTCATAAAAATTCTTTACTTCTTCTAAAATCTTTTCATTCCCTTCTACAATTTCCCCATTTTTCCCTCTTATTTCTTTTATCGTTTCAGCTTTTCCTTTCTTTTTTTCTAGATCAAAAAAGAACTTTGTACATTTTTCTCCCTCCACCACATATTTAGCTTTGCTTCTTAACCTCGCCCCTTCATATTCTTTTTCTTCTATTTCCTTCAGCTTGTCCTCCATTTCCTTTATCTTTTGTATGTCTTTATTTTCTTTATTTAATTCCATTTCCAAGTTTTCTTTTATTTCCCTCTCTTTGTACCTTTTGCATTTCTGCATTAAACTACAATACTTGATTGAGTATTTCTTAATTAAAAACTTTACGTTCTCCCACCACATTCTCTTATCCTCTTCATACATTCTATTTTCCTTTTCTTTTTCTATAATTTCTTTAACCTTTAAAACATAGTCTTCATTATTTAAAATCTGTGTATTTAAAATCCATACTCCCGGCCCTCTTTGCACTTTATTCCAGTCCAACTTAAAAAATAAAAACTTGTGATCGCTAAAACTTGTGTCCTCATACTTAATCTTTTCTATAAAATTCTCCACATTTCTACTACATAAAACAAAATCAATTCTGGTTTGGCACACAAAACTCCCCACTATTTGCCTCCTTGAAAACTCTTTTTTCTTTTCATTTCTTTCTCTCCACACATCTATCATATTATTTTCTTCCATTAATGCCTTTAATTCTTTTCTCCCTGTATCAGATTTAAAAACCATTCCTTCAGCCATGTCTTGTTTACTAAAAACTGTGTTAAAATCCCCCATCATCACTATTTCTTTATATTCCCGTACAATATTTCTTAAAACAGTAAAAAATTCCTTCTTTTCCTTCTCCTCACCTGGTGCATGTACATTTACTAAAATCAAATCTCTTCCTTCATATTTTGTCTCAACTACCATACATTTCCCTATTTTATCTTTGTATACAATTTTACTCATTTTAAACACATCATCTTTCATTAAAAAAGCCACACCTCTCCCAAACCTCCCATCTCCATTATTATAAAAAATACCTCCATCCCATCTCTTTTTATACTCATTCATTACATTTTCTCTCCAGTTCGTTTCTTGTAGTGCAATTATGTCTTCCCTTTTACATTTTTCTTTTACTTTTTCAAATTTCCTTATATCCATCAATCCCCTTGCATTAAAGGTAACACAACTTAAAACCATTAAAAAGAAGAAGAAAAATAAATACTTATCAATCATTGTTCAACGTTTTCTCCCTCCAGGTTCCTTAGCACATCATATCTGTTCTGTATCCTTTTCATCACCTTTTTTCTTATACTTTCCAAACGTGGTTTTACCTCTGTTACTCTCTTTCTAATTCGTCTTCTCTCCCCTCCGTCATTGTCCATGTTGTCCATCTTTGTTTCTTCCTCACTGTCCGTTTCTTTATTTCGGTCCATCTTTACTTGTCCATCTCTCTCCACGTCATCCTCCACATTGCTAAAACTGCCCAAAGTCGCCATTGCTTGTTCATTGCTATAAAAGTCCTCTTTTCCTCTTTCTCCTTCCTCTAGGTTGCTCGTTTCTCCTTCCATTTCTTTTTGTTGTAGTCCTTCCTCTTGTCCGTCATCCATTTGTTCTTTATCCTCGTTGTTTCCTTCATCCACCTGTTCCTCCCTTCCTCCTTCCTCTTCCTCCTCCTCCACCTGACACTCACATTTATTTAAAACTGCCAGACACTCCGGGCACTTGACAGCATTGCAATCCCGTGCAAAATGTCCCCTTTCCTCGCACTTGTAGCACGTGAAGTTTGGGCAGTCTTTCAACAGGTGGTCTGGGCTCATGCACAGCCTACAAGTCTTCACTTGATGGCTGTGCATCACTCGAAAGTGCTGTAGCCCTTCGGTTGTCTCTAGCCTTGTGCTATAGGGCAATGATGCCACTTCTTTGGGGAACCTCACCTTTACAAATCTTGTTCCGTCTTCAATGTCAGTGCCCGGGTAGTGCCTTCTTTTCACTTTTGTGATGGGATCAACTCCCCATCCCTCCAATTTGTCTAAAATTTCTTTGTCATCTAGGTAGACGGGCAGATGCATGAATGAGACAACATAATCTCTGTTTTGCAGGTTCTTCACTTCACAAATCACTCCTTTTACTCGCAGCCCTTCCATCAGTTTATCACACATTTCTTCTTTTTCCATCGTTAATTCATATTCTTTCCCTTGTCTTGGTCTTAGTGCCAAAATTTTGCCATGTCCACATTGTTCTGTTACAGCTTTAATAATGTCCTCTGCTCTCACCTCAATCACATTCTCCACATTCACGATCACTGTAGCCTCTTTCAAATATTTCCTTTCAACAAACTTTTCTTTACCTTCTTGGTTCTTTCCATTTCCAGCTCGTAGTCGTTTATCCAGTCCAGTTTCGTTTACCTTGTGTGTTCCTCCTGCCAGTCCAGTTTCAGTTACCATGCGTGTTCCTCCTGCCAGTCCAGTTTCAGTTACCATGTGTGCTCCTCCTGCCAGTCCAGTTTCAGTTACCATGCGTGTTCCTCCTGCCAGTCCAGTTTCAGTTACCATGCGTGTTCCTCCTGCCAGTCCAGTTTCAGTTACCATGCGTGTTCCTCCTGCCAGTCCAGTTTCAGTTACCATGCGTGTTCCTCCTGCCAGTCCAGTTTCAGTTACCATGTGTGTTCCTCCTGCCAGTCCAGTGTCGTTTGCCATGAATTCATCCATTTTGCAAAAACCAGGGTAACCACCCTCCAGCCAGCAAAGGCTGCTGTTAGGTGGTTGAAAAAAAACACCTAAAAAACTCTACCCAAAAACTCCAAGACAACTATAAATCAAATAAAACAACAAACAGAGAAATGGGAGAGCCTCTCTCTCCCAACTACTGCCAACTCACTTCCTGTTGACTCAACAGCGCCCTCAGAGTGGTATGGCCATAAGCGAAAGCTGCTGCCAAATTCTGGCTATTTAAGAGTTCAAGAACTCTTCTTCTTCTTCGTACTCTGATCGGGCTTGCTCAGGGTGGTATGGCCATAAGCGAAATCCGCAGCCAAATTCTGGCTATTGAACAGGCTCAGGCACTCTTTTTTTTTTTTTTTTTTTTTTTTTTTTTTTTTTGGAATTCTTCTTCTTTCTAAAACAAAAATGCTTA